>NC_065519.1:24670701-24714253 GCF_006386435.1 Epinephelus moara | reverse complement strand
AAGTTTTCGTGAAATATCTAAGGTTTTCATACCTTGTCCAAGGCATTCAACTATTTCACGCTTTTCAGCAGCACAGAGATCCTTTTTCTTTCCCATATTGCTTGAAAATGGTGGTCTGCTTAATAATGTGGAACATCCTTCTTCAGTAGTTTTTCCTTTAATTGGGCTCACCTGGCCAACTAATTACGACAGGTGTCTGAGATTGATTTCAGTGATCCAAAGAACCCTGAGACACAATACCATCCATGAGTTTAATTGAAAAACAAAAAATTTAATCTTTATGACACTTAAATACAATTTGCATAATAATTTGGAACGTGGTGTATAGATATATATATATATACACATACACACACACACACACATTTTTATATATATATGTGTAGCGCCTTTCTAGTCCTCTGACCACTCAAAGCGCTTTTTACACTACATGTCACATTCACCCATTCACACACATTCATACACTGGTGGCCGAGGCCACCATACAATGTGCCACCTGCTACTCCGTTTTTCACACACTCTCACACCGATGGAACAGCCATCAAGAGCAATTTGGGGTTCAGTATCTTGCTCAAGAATACTTCGACATGAAGACTGGAGGAGCTGGGGATGGAAACTTTTTGAAAAAAAACCCTCATTGCTCAATGCTATGTTTACACAGCACCAAATGAGGCAGATCATTTGTGAAAAAAACCCTCCTCTGCTTAGTCTGTTGCCTTGAAGCATTTCTAGAAAGTTTGTGACCCGAGCGTCATGTTGTTGAGTACCAAGCGCCGCCCACATGCCTGACCAACTTCCTAATTTTACAGATACAAAAAACAAATACATTGTAAATATGTATGGAAATATGTTTCTTAAAACATTGTAGGCATTGCAACAGAATCTTAAGTCATATTTAATCAGCGCTGCCCAGTTTGACAATTTGACAGCAGTTCACAGAGCAATTGACAAGATTGACAGCTGCATTAGAGACTCCTCAAATCTGTTTGGTTGTTGCTGACCGCTGTGTGGTCTGATCCTAGCAAATGCCATTAGAGGTGACAGGAGGGGAGGAGGAACATGGTATTTCATACCGACTGTCTGTCTCGTGTGCTTCTTTCATAGTATAGTGACAGTTTCAGCAAATATGACAGTTATTTTCATAGAAGTTACCAACTGTAGCTTTAGTAACTCAGTGCAATTCAGTACTGCAATTCAATACTGAATTTATACCGGTGGGTTTATCAAACTTACTCCTTTCTATATTACATTAATTGTAACTTACTCTCTGTTCTAGTGAATCACAAGACTGCTGTATTTTCCTCTTGTGGTGGACATGTTTGATTTCACACTGTAGCCAGTCCTGCTTTTTTATTGCATTGCATTTTATTTTCAGTCTGCACATCCTGTCCAGAGGTTTGCCAATTAAACTGGTAGTATTTTTTGCCACTGGAATAATCACAACACACCCGCTTTATCAATGCCACACCACACTGTAGTACTGTGTATGGGAGCCCATTAGGGCCTGAGTGAAACCCAGAGAAAACACCGTGCAGTAGTATTAACAGTCTTCTCACTTTGATTCTTACGTTTCTCTCTTGTTTTTCTCTCTCTTTGATCTTCCCAAGATGTGGCTAATGGCAGCACAGGCTACAGGCCTCCTCCCAGGACCAAGGAGGTGGTCATTAACGGCCAGACAGTCAAACTGAAGTACTGCTTCACCTGCAAGATTTTCAGACCGCCACGTGCCTCCCACTGCAGCCTCTGTGACAACTGCGTGGGTGAGTGAAAATGATATTCCCTTGCAGAGTGTTTGGCTGATATTTTCTGTTAGTACTTAAGTCTTTATCACATTCAGTTTGAGAATTAGTCTAATTAGCACAAACAGCCAAGACCATCACCAAACTCAGTCCTCAGTCTAGTCTGTGATTTGTTTGAATTGAACCACTTCATACCTGTTTATATGTATTTAAACAAAAGGTGAATGTAGATACACAGATTAACTGTAGGCCTATCTGAGAAAATCACATTTGTAAACTTATTTCTCTTTAGAGTCTCTCCACCCCCCATCCACACATATAAACACACAAATTCATGTTTAACCTGATTTAGCAAAAGTTGCATCTGTAGGTGAGAAAACGAGCCAAGATAAATGTTTAGTTGATGATGCCTATCTACGGGGAATATTCAGTACATATGCTCAGAGGCATCCACTTCCACACAGAGGAGAGGGAAGGAAAAGTTACAACGAGAACAACAGAAAGAAAACAGCAGCATAATAGTTTTGCTGCTCTTCACAACCTCATGCTCCGTCTCTGGAGACAAAGCAAAGACCACAGCTAGGCAATTACCATAAGATAGAGAGAGAGATACAGGGACCTGTGCGTCTGTATCTTCCTCATCAAGGTTTTTTGTGCCGCTCACTCATCAGAGACAACTCCTGTCTTTCAATGTCTGTTTCCTTGTCAGAAGTGGGGCTGACAAAAAACCTGGGAGACAAAGATGAGGAAGTAGTAAACACAGGAAAGAAAAAAAAGATGAGGAGGTGGTAATCAGATGCAGCAGATGTACGCCGGCAGGAAGGAAGACAGACTGGCAGCTGAACAAAAAAGATGGGAGGGCAGTCATTTTCACAAACAGGCTATGTCCACAAAGGCGGATTATGTGTGCATTTTAGGTGGATTCCAAAACGAAACTGGCAATGCTCACTTTCTGATTAAAATGTCATTTAAAGTAGATATCCTGACCAAGAAAACAAACAAACAAACATGGACGCAGAGCAGTGTGATCTTCTAAATCTATATCCAAATATAAGGTTTAAGAAATATGTTTGGATCATAGCTGTGAGCCACAGATGGGGAGGGAAATGAAGAATGAGATATAGACACATAGTTGGACTGTTTATGGGCTCTAGTGATGAACGTCAGCTCTTAATGGTGTCTCTTTCATGAGAATTACTTTCCCCTCTGCGCTTAAAGCTCCAGTTCCAGCTCCCCACCCAACAAGGCTCCATATCCCCAAAGTTAAATCTGAAGTCAGTCAGTCCAGGGTTGGTTATGAAGCTTCGAAGATAAACTGTATGAACCAGGATATAGAGAATTAGGTCATATGCAAGAGAAAAGGACCATCATTCATGTACATGATGAGCTTTCTGGTCTTTTTCAAACACTGTAGAGCGGCACGCGGGCCAAATCCGGCCCGGCGATCAAGCCAGACCGGCCAGTCAGTCGGTTCAGTTTACAAATAAATCATGCAAATAACACATACTTTGCCATAATAAATGCTTCAAACCAGTGCAGCACTCCTGTGCACTTGGCCTAATTGTCTCTTGAAAGGAATTTTGAAAGGAAGGAGGTCTGAAAGGAATGTTTTCTTTAAAAAAAAATGCCAAAATTACACCATTTATCATAGCCAGAAACTGTAAACACAGAAATTATCATCAGATTTTCCAATTTCCAACGGTCCTGGAATGCATCATGTGTGACAAATGCTTCTGTCAAGGATACCAAATGTAGAATAGTGATATTTCATCAGAATCACTTCATTCGACATGTATCTTTTTAAGTATCGCCTAAAATAAAACCATTTGCACTGACCAAATCCTGTAAAAAACATTAAATTCTGGGAAGCCATTAATAACTCAGCTGAGATCAACAGTCACGTGGCAGAAATTCAGTGAAACTTCCACCAAAGTGCAGGCTGTCTACAGGGAGAGGAGAGGACAAGAGGTAGTGAAAATGTAAATAATAAATGTAAATTGCACTGTAGCGAAATAAAAGTTTTCAGTTTTGTGTCAGGTCTACATACATAATGAGAATAATAACTCAAGGAAGTGTCTGGCCCCCAGGCCTTTAGCTTTCTTAAACTGTAGCCCCTGAATGGCTCTGCTGTAGAGCAAGGTGAACCTTATTTATGTTGGTTTAATAACCCGTGAATTAAGTCTGTAATGATCAGTATTAGTAACAGATTAGATTGGCACTTGCGCTTAAACTGGAGAAGCAGATCACATCAGCAGTGAAAAAAAAAAAAAGTGCTTCCCTTGTCTCTCGACTTCTCTGTCTCTTCGTGTCTACCTCTGGTGCTGTAAACGCCAGGGGGCTAACAAGCTCTTAAATAAGTTAACAGCCAGAATGGATAGGGCCTCCCTTGTGGAAGTGCAGGATAGGAATATGGTGGAGTCACTTCCTTTTTAAAAGGGTTATCCCCGTGGGAGTGATAGAAGAAGCTTATAAGAGCGCAGAATTATCATACACACACACACATACACACACACACCGCTTCACTTTGCCCTCTGTCCTCCTCTTTTTTCCCCTCGCAGTACAGACTGTACAGATCTCTAAAATTGCCTCACTGTTTGTGTTTAACTCCAGTTGTAGTGCTCATAAATATTGGTGCTTGTTGTTAGTGTGGGATTTTGTGATTGACTTTTAGAGGGATTTTGGGTCTGTCTCTAATTTGCTTAATTAAAGGACATTAGATGAAGATTTAATGACACTCTTGGGGGAAATGAGTTTGTTATGTAAGCAAACAATAAAATACATCAAAAGAATATCGGCACATAAATAAGAATGTATTAGATCATTATGAACCTGTTAGAGTTGCAGGCATTTCATTTTAATTTAAAGCCCTCATTGAAGGGATGATGTTCATGAGCAATCAGCCGGAACGCCTGCGGCCAGATGCATAAAACTGTGTGTAGATTCACAACTAAAACTGTGTGTACGTACAAAGAGAGGAATGTGCATAGGCATTCTTTTCATAAGATTTATAAAGCTGTGTATACAACTCATTCTGTTGTATAAATATCAATCATTTCCAAGTCCCACAGTTTGCTATACGTAGTTGTAGAAACACCCTTAAACAACTGTTTCATATCGATACCTGTGCACACTCCACCAATCATTAGACCTGTCAATGAGAAGAACAGCAAAGAAAGTGTCATTCCACTGATCACGTTGTGTCACCAAGGCATCATGCACGGCTGTGGATATTTGTCGCTTCCACGCTAATTTATGACATGTTTCTACAAACACTGCGGTAAAATCTCAATCATTTTGATAATTAAACGTCAGAAGCATGATCAATATTTTATTCATAGCACTTACTGTATGTTGAAAATGACGGTACAAAGTGCACTATAATTCACAATCAAATTAAAGGATCATTAACTGTGAGATTATGGATTAAATGTAAAGACAAAGAATGAGAAATCATAAATAATTTAACATGATGTTTATAAATGCACCTTTGATTGACATTTTACTGAGCGCTGTGCAATGTGCGAAAATAATAGCGCAATAATTGAAATTGGCAACCTGAAAACAATGTTTTATTATAAAGTGACATCTCTTCCCTTATATTTCATATTCAGCTTTGTATTACCCCCAGCTGTCCCAGCTAAAGTTGTGTGTACACCTGGTCTAAAGAATGTGTGAGGTGTCACCGCACATTCTTCCTTTATACGCATGTTTTTTGTGCGCATGCATCGTTTATACATCTGGCCCCTGGTATCTATTAGCAATTGTTTCTACCTCTACCTCCTCCTGATCATGCCTGAAAGTTAATCAGGGACTCTGAAACAGCAAGAACACTTATGTAATTATTTAATGTGATTTTATTCTTCTGTATCTTGAACACTTGTGGCTCATTCTTCCCACATCCTCATAAAACATCCTTACATTGACACATGCAGAACAGGACTGTAGAAGCACATACAGAGGAACATCAAAAGTCCCATTCCTCCTCTCCTAACATTGTTGGTCACTTAATATTAATAACCATTGTGGAAAGGCTGTGATAATCAGATTTGACGAGTAGAGCTTGTCCCCTTTCATCCTGTCTGACTAGAGGCTGTGTTTCCCAGACACATTTCAACCAGGCATTGATTAATGACGACAAAAGCAGGTCATTTCACTTCACTAAACAAATAATGGCTCTGATTAATTAGTTAAGTAGCTACCACCATGCACAGCTAGCAGTCCACACTCAGAGACAGGATTATGGAGTCAGGACTGATTGAATAACCATGCTAACAATAAGCCCTCCACTCTTGGAGCCATCAGTGAGAAGATAAGTGTGCTGGAGCACCGTTTCTTTGATTAAAACATTACTGACTCATTTTCCTCTGAAATCATTTCACCTTAAATTATAAAGGAGTTAAACTCTTCGGACTGCATTCAGATACATATTTGTGTTTTGAGTACATTGCACAAGACATTTTATTTACTTAAACAACACAGATATTCAGATAAAAGAGGCTCCTCTGTGCAACACAATACTTTGTTCAGTCTCAGACTCTTATTGCTCCTGTCTGCATGATCTCTGTGGAAGGAACCCGACAGTCTGAACGACACTTTCACTGAACTTCCTTTTTTTGGTCTTCATTTGTAATTCCTCAAACGTCTGCAGATATCCCTAAATTGATGTCTTACTGGAGGCACTTTATCTGTTGACCCAGCAAAGTGCTTCTTTCAACCTCACACAGACCCACAGTGACGGGGAGAATTTCAGCCATACACAGTCATGTCGGCCTGTGACTTTTATTAGCGAGTTTATATAAATAGCCAGTTTACACTATGTGAAAAATGTGTATGTTTTCATGCCAAGGCCCAGAGGAACACTTCCCCTTTTCTTCATTTCCCACAGCTCTAGATTTATAGTTTGTGTTTACATACACTGAAGTAACCTGGTTCTTTAAATGTGATGTAATGGCTGTAATTGAGAAAACCCAGACATCATCTGGAGAAACCAGATTTTTAAGCTGTGTGAACATAACCCGGTTTCCTTTAGGGTTTTTACAAGAGCACAAATACATGACAAAGACTTCAAACAGGAGAAATGTCACTGTAGCAGCAGTGTGGTGGGATAAAAGGAAAAACTTGTAGGTGTGAGTCCTTGTATCCAAAAAAAACCCAAACTTTTCTTACTCTCCCTCCATCTGTCTCTCTCTGTCCGTGCAGAGCGTTTTGATCACCACTGTCCCTGGGTGGGGAACTGCGTGGGAAGGAGGAACTACCGTTTCTTCTACATGTTCATCCTCTCGCTCTCCTTCCTCACCATCTTCATCTTCGCCTTCGTCATCACACACATTATTTTACGTAAGTAGCAGAGGGGAGGGGAAGAGGACACATGCTCAGGCATGGTGCAGACACACACACACACCGACACACTCCTCCTGGCTGTGTTCTTGGTGTGTTTCGAGCCAGCAGGTTGTAAGTGGGTGTTGTGAAAAGCTGCAGCGTTCTGGCTTGTTACCGTCTTTCCAGCTGGGAGCAGGCAGCGGACTGTGGGCTCCCCATTAGTGTATGTGTGTGTGTGTGTGTGTGTGCACGCACATAAATGACAGTCAGCGGATCTACATTGCACTGGGAAAGAAATATTGGCCAAGATTAGATGCTAGGAAATTATACTGCTGAGGCGTACAGTAGGCATACAGTATGGCAGTGGTAAAACCGGCCCGTCAGTGCTTCAAATCAAAGATGGTCCTCCAGTGCTTGAGGCTCTAAAATTACACTATCACAATATTTCATTTGTTCTGTAAAACATGCCTTTGCACTCTCTCAACCCATTTTGTACTTATGCAATTAAAAGGCAAAGTAAATGATCAATCTGGCTGATTGGAGCCACAGAGGAATCCTACAGCCACATATAACTGGCCCTCATTTAAGCTTTTTTCTTTTTTGCTCTTTCCTTTGGCTCCGTCCTCTTCACACATGGACGTTAAATTGGAGTGCCAATTTAAGTGGGCCCACTCTGCCCAGTTCAGTCTATCTTGTTGACACTTAAACCAAGAAAGGGTCTGCGGCAAGTTACTCGCTCCAGAGTGTGTAGTAGTAGCCAATACCTGATACAAGTACCCACATTAATTGGTGTTGTTTAATACTGATTTGCACCATTGCATGAGCTGGTGTGTATGTAATGGCGAATGCAACTGCATAGTGGTCTAATAGAAACTTTATCTTTCTCTGTTCACAGACTCCCATCGAAACGGATTCCTCAATGCACTTAAAGATAGTCCTGCCAGATATCCTTTCACTGAAGCTGGCCTTTTGGCATTTACTGTGGAATATGTGTCTATTAAGTGTCTGATTTTTCTCTCTATATTCCTCTGTCCGTAGTGACTAGACTCACTTGCCCAGCGAGGGCTCCGTTTAGGTCATCCTGTAGGTCAGAATTCATTTGCATAACATGCCTTTTCAATGCATTCCCATCAGTTATAGTACTTGCGTAACTGGTGTACGTCTGATTAGTCCTGTTCCATCAGGGTAATACAGCACGCAAGGCAGCTCCTCACTCTGTCTCTGTCGATTGACTCAGTCGCTCTTTGATTCCAGCTGGCTCCAACTTGCCCCCGCTCCCTCTACAGAGATGCCGTGTGAGTGAGATTGGATATAAGCGCGGGTATGTCCGTCTGTGTGATTGATGCCAAGTGTGTGCGAGACGTCTTAAGCTACAGCTGTTACAAATACCCTGTAAGTCAGCTTATTGTTTCAGCACAGCATCAGTGATAATCGTGTGGACTGCTGTAAATCCAGGCAAGTCAAATGTTTTATTTTGACATTTCAGTAAAGTTTGGCTTCCTGCCATTTGATCTTACAGCTGTGAATCCAGGCAATAAAGGTCGGATGCAGTAAAAAAAAATGTTGATGTACTGACATCAAACCATTATGCAGAGCAACAACAAGCATGGCTAGAGGTGGAATTGCACCCAGCTCCATCGCTTTAATGTTGATCATTGTCCTGCATTCACGTCAATTTGAAACTGAGGAAGAAACCGGAGTGTGTCCGTCATCTGGAGGTGGCTCAGTTTCAGAAGGGCAGATGTGGGACAGACTGTCTTCTTCAAAATGTGCCACAGAAGGATTGCTGCTGAAGGTAGCAGTACAGTCAGTCTGTTCCATTACTTAAAACACCACCCAGTCTACAACACTACAGTTAGGCCCCCACTTTGAAAAAAGATGGGAAAAAAGTCAACTTGCCCCCATGTTGTTTTGTGGTGTGTGTATATACCAGGCATTACAGTAAGAGTGTGTAGACACTAACTTCTAAGTGAAAGCTTTCTTCCATTAAAAGTTATTTTTCACATTTATTCAATAAGTCAGTCAGTAATAAATAACTAGATAAAAATAAGTAAATATAAAATATGAATAAATGAATGTGTGAATGAACGAATAAATATATAAACAAAATGATTTAAATATGAAATAAAAGATAAAATAAATGATAATTTAAAAACGCTACTGCCAGAGACACTGTATTTCAGAGAAAATTTGAATTTCAGATGTGTGTTCAATTATTCAGACTTAATAGAGAATACATTTTCAAAAAACAATCTAAATCAAAATTAAAGCCCTCTAAGATGCCAAATACAGTTAGTGTACCAGAATGATCACACTTGTTTCATCTGGTAGCGTCAAAGGGTTAAATCAAACAAAAATATGAAAATATTGAGATATATATCCTATGGCGGCATATCCTAGAGATACTGAGATATTACCTGTAAGCCATATCGCTCAGCCCTGCTCCTCAACACACTAGTGTTGAGCAGAGAGGAAAATTAACCTCACCTTTTGACTATTAATGACCGCCTAAATCTGCCGAAAATAAAGGTGTTATTACTCTAAATATATTTTGAATTCTTCTCTGATTTTAAACAGTACAAGAATCTGAACCAGGATCCTATAAGAACCAAAATCAATAAGCAAGTTTGGAGATCAGCATTGATCAAATCTAAATGATACCCAATGCTATTTCTAAGCCACAAATCAAGTTAAAAGCTCAGGGCTATGACACGCTCTCTCTCTCTGCCCTTTCTCTCCATGGCTGAGTGAGATAACTGTTTCTCTGGCAGAGAAATGTGTGCCAAGCCAAGCTGATAACGGCCTGTGTCCTACAGGACTTTAATAAAGGGGAACTGCAGTCGATAGTATCGTAGCAGTCCTTTGTACGAGGTGAATGATGACATGTTTTGTCCTTGCTAAGGAGGAAGAGAATGGGAAGAGAGAAAAAGAAGAGGGAGATTAAGAGAGAGAAAGGCGCAGAGTGAGGGTGTTTAGTTGGTTTTTTACAGTACACTTTAACAGACTGGCTCGTGGACTTTGAGTATGTAATATTCTACCAATATGCCCACAGAGACTTATCTGTACTAAGGGTATTTGTGGTTCCTTTTAATGAATAAGATATTCTTTTAGAGACTGTATCCTCAGATCTAAAGGGCTACTGTAGTTTTTTCTTTTCCTCATAAAAGCAGAGGGATTCATCTTGAACAGTGTCTGTGTTTCCGTGCTTTATGTGGAGCAGAGAAAATGAGCAGCATTCTGCAGTCCCAGCCAAGTGAACGGGTAACTAGGACCTATTGGCAAGAGGAGGACAGCCCCGAGGCTGTAGGTCAATACGCTAGCTGTTAGGACTCGTACTATATTGTGTCCATGCTCGCTTCATATGGGTCTATAATGTGTGTATGTCTTTGTGTGCATGTGCTTTAACATTATTGTGTGTCTACCACCATTTTTATTTAATCCATTCTTCCATTTAGTTAAACAATTATCCCTTGACTCAACCGTGTCACTGTGCTGGAGGTGGTGGTGTGTTTCTTCTCTGTCTGGTCCATAGTGGGCCTCTCAGGCTTCCATACCTACCTGATCAGCTCTAATCAGACCACCAATGAGGATGTGAGTATAAAACAGACATCAGTGTGCCACATATACTGTTCCTTAAAATATGAACTACAAAATAAGGAGACACCATAATAAAAGAATGAAGCATTGCTGTTAGATTGTTTAGTTTACAGTTTGGTCTAAGTTACTTTTCCTGTGAGGATTAGACAGTGGTGTTAGTGTTCTTTGTTAATGACAGTTGTTGGTAGTGCAATTACAGAACTTTTTCAACACATATTGTGTAATATTGGGAATTCAGGGGAAAAAAGCAATGTATTTTTTCATATTTTTATACATTTTTTTAAATTTTTATTAAGTGAGGAATTATTTATTATTTATTCATTATTGATTAAGAGAGGGGAAAATATTTTTTATCCTTTTATTTTGTTTATTTTGTCATGAGGCTATTCATCCATGTAATTATTGTTTTTAAATATTTGGTTATATTTATATTATTTCTCACTTTACAATCTTGGCATTTATAGCCTTGTTAGATAGGTACTAAACAGTCCCTCCAGAAAATCGCGATCTTGCGATCACAATAATTAACACAAATTCAACGAAAGTCCGCAATATTTGTGGGGTCTTGCAATTTTTTCAAAAGTCCCGTGATTTTGCTTACCGGAAGTCGTTGCACACGGGTCGTCATTTGAAACGTCATCAGACGCGTCATCAAATGACACTAATGACATTGCAGTATGGAGAAACACTCTGAATTGACATAAGAATTTGCACTGTTTAAATGCATACAATACTGTATGTGTTGAATGTATTAAAATGTTATGTTTACAGACGATGTAGCTTACATGTTGTTTTGCAGTCACATTGTGTGGTTTGAGAGCTACAATATTCACTCAGGATTTTTTGCAACATTATTGGAGACCAGTGGTATAGTATTGCCAGAGCGCAGCAGAACTCTGCTCTGGCACTTTTTTTCTCCAAGTGAGGAAATAAAGTATTCGCAGTTCACATAATTCGCTTAAAATTCATACACTTTTTTTTTAGTGCTTGATCCAGTCATCACTGAACCATATGTCATGTAAGAGAGACAATAAAAACAGATGGGATGGTCAAAGTTGCCGGTACCTGCTAGCAGTAGCCTTTGAACATCACAATGATTTGAGTGTTTTTTCTTAGTCTGTTAACTAGTAAAAATACAAAGGCAACAAATATCCTTTTATTCTATCTGTGTAGTTTGTCTGATGTATGTAAACTCACCACCGTAGAAACAGCGGTTACATAACCTTTGAAACGACCCACAACTTCATCCGTCATAGGTGGACTCTGCTTCTTAAATAGCACTACACCCCTGCTAGAGACAGAACACACAGACAGGAGAGAGTTAACGTTGGTTGGAGCGTGGTAATAGCGCGCTAAGAACGTGGCTATTAAACACCAAGGTCACAGGTCCAATCCCTGTACGAACCGTAAACATTCTTAGCCCCGGACTAGACACGATACACAAACATTATCTGTGTTAGACAGACGTGATTTTTCATCCAGTGACACTTGAGATTTTTATCTGTGCTGTGTGGTTTCTTCCAGATAAAAGGTTCATGGTCTTCTAAAAGAGGGAAGGACAACTATAACCCCTACAGCTATGGCAATATATTCACCAACTGCTGTGCAGCACTGTGTGGACCCCTGCCACCAAGGTATGACGTGTGTTGATGTGTTCTTACGAGGTGATTTAGGCATTCCTAGGTGCCCATATGATGACATACTAGCCCTATCACTCACCGCTTGGAGAAAACCCATTTGTCACCTTTACTGTAATAGGTCACAGCACCTGTTTTTATTTTCACCCCTTGTAATTTAGCGTTTTGTCCGAAGACTAAAATAGAACTGTTAGTCGAGACTCCTTTTGATGTGAGGAGCTGCTTTGAGACGAGCCTGCCTGCAGCCTTTTCGCTATACATAGCCACTAAGATACTGCATGAGTGGAAAGGATTTCAAGCCCATTTTAACCAAATCCAAGATCAAAGTTGGCTTGATATATTAGATTTCACACTTTTGCTGTTCATGTGATTTAACAAAAATACAGGCCAACTGTCACAGCGACTTTCTCATGTCCATGTGACTGTAAATGTCAGTACACATCGCACATTCCCTCCCAGCTTCTTTCAGTTCAGCATTTTGCCCAACAATTCTCATTACTCATCTGTGAAAATGTATGTCTTGACTGCTGCCTCTGAGACTGCTCTTTTTTCCTTCCTTTCATCATGGTTTGAAAGTGTTCAAGCTGACCCACTGGACAGAGATACCTACTATCTGTTTTTATCTTCACTGGCCATCAGACCCACTTTTTTAGATAAAGCGTTCGCTGTCAAGACGTCACCAACATCTCTTAGCCTTTGGAACTTGCAGTCTTAAACTTTGGCCTTTTGCTTTGCACTCATTTAAGCATGAAAACAGGAAGTCAGAGAAACACACAGTCTCTAGTTAGGCGAAATACATATCACGGCTGTACAGAATAGTTTCAAGCTTCATTCATAATGTTGACTTCCAAATGCTGTGCAGCTTTTTTTGCATGTCTATTTATTCTGTTGAAACTCGGTATCTCTGCACAGCTGCAGACCAGGCTGCATTAATATAATTAACCCCAGTGCATTATGAAGTCCAAAAGTTATTAGAAACAGATGGATGTAATAATTTCCAAAATTCACAACATGTTTATATCTTCCATTTCAGTCCATATTTAATGGCATTTAGCCTTTCAGAAACATTTTCACTGCTGTTTTACTCTTGCCACAAACCAAGGGAGGCACACATCTGTATTACTGAAGCAGTCTACCAGCAATCTAACAACACCATAAATTACATCTATTCATTAAGGAAAATTGATTGGTGTCTTAGTGGATAGAGCAGGCCCCCCTATGTACAAAGGCATCGTCCTTGCTGCAGTGGCTGCAGGTGCGATTCCAGCCTGTAGCCCTTTGCTGCGTGTCGTCCTCTCTCTCTATACCCTTCACGCTATACTGTCCTGTTCATTAAAGGTAAAATAGCCCACAAAAATAAAGATAAAAATTGAATTTAATTAACTAAAGGCATCGACCTGGCTTCCAAATTCCCCAGATCCAAATCTGATGGTGTAGAAATGCATGCAGAAACCTACAGCTCTGGTTGGAAGAAGATAAATACCTGCTGTTACACATTTTGGAAGACTTGATTAACATGTTTTGGGATATGTAAATATCACAACATTGACCTTTTCAGGAAGGAATAAAAGAGGGAGGCTGTGTACGCACAGTCCTACGAGTCCACCACTGATAGGAAACTTTAAGAAATCTTATTTTGATGCAAAGAAGCAAAATGACAAATGGCTCCAGCTGTTCAACATTTTTGATTCTTTGAGGTAATTCGACATTTTAGAGCACGATAATGGAGTGTGCACAGCTGCATGCAAACAGGAATATTAGTGGAATATTAATTTTCATCAGCCATGTAAACAGCTTAGTAGGAATATTGTCCTTTCAGAATAAGGGTAAAAACTGGACTGTTTGTGCATGTAAACCTACTCAATAAGAATAGCTGGTCCACCTTAATGGCCCACCTTAAGTGAGCCTGGTCAGGTTAGGTTAGTTAGCTCACTAACTTAAATTAATTTCAAAGTCTCTGCTACGATCACTGCAGCTTCACTGTCATGCATCACTGTCACACACCAATCTCTTTGTTTTTCAACTGCACACTCACTACGCACGCAATTTGGCACCAAAATGAGGCAACAAAATCTGCGTTGTGATGCAGCCCAGTAGGCACCAGTCATATAGGAATCATTGCCATATTGGCACTGGGTTTTGGTACCAAACTGTAGCTATGATGTCATAAAATTTGAAGTCACACATTCGACGCTTCATTTGGAAATCTCCAGAGGCACAGCCCTAATATATAGATAGAGCCATTAACATAAAGTATAAGAAGAGCAGTGATGGTGGCCTCTGGCAACATCCTGTGAGTGTATCTCGGCTGTACTATGCTCCAGCCATCACAAGCCATAAGTCACCAATAATGATTCCAGTGGGTGGCAAAGGAGAGTCCTCAGCGCACAGGTGGCTGCCATCTGGGCGTGTGTTTTTTTGTGTGTGTCTGTGGCTGGCCACAGGCACTGCACAGCTGGGTCCACCAGTAAGAAAGGAATGTTTCACCTCAGCCTCAGACTATGCAAGCAACGCTGCCTCTCACACACACCGAGACAAAAGCCTCTTGCATTTCGTTCCCTGCTGAGACCTTGACTCACATTTTCTAATGCATCAGCCTACATGTCTTTATGCTCATTTCTTCCTAACAGCATTTGCAGACGTTCCAGTGTTCATTACCAGCAACACAAGCCATCGCTATAGGTTCCTGGAGTTTGTGTCTGTGATTCTAGCAAACCATTTCCACCTGAATCGAGCTCAGTCCCACTGGAACACACTGTCACACTGTTAACTTTCTGTTAAATGATTACTCTGCTCACACAGTTTAACACCTCAACTGGCTCTGTGTGTGTGTGGTGTGTGTGCTTTATCTGGCTGACAAATAGTCATTATCACATACATCTGGCCCATGACCACACATGTGCATACCGAGAGTTCAGCAGGTCATTATGTAACCAGCTATGTCAGACTTCTGGAGCAGTAACGATGAGACAGAAACTATGATTCACTCCAGTGCTCCACTGCAGGATTTGATATAGTCCTGAGTGGTGATTTTATATATGTTTGTGTGAATGTTTGTGCTTGAGTGGAAGATATGGAAGATCAGTTGTGCTCAATGATATACATACTCCTGGCAGAATGTATTTTTTTATAATATGACTTAGCATCCAGCCCAATTGCAACATGCACGTAGCACCTAGACAAGCATGGAGTAGCGACGCTTGGTCACAACCATAAACACTATGTTCGAGAGGAGTCAACAAGGCCTATGAAGAATAGTACACCATCCCTACTGGGAAGTATGGACAGGGATCTCTGATGTTTTTGTGGTGGTTGATCTGCAGTGGCACATGGTATTTAGTCGAATTGATGCGAGAATGACTGAAGCATCAGAACGCAGGAGGGCAATTTGCATCCATCAGTCTGGAAACTGCATCTGGGACACACTTGGTCCTTCCAACATGACAGTGATCCAAAACCCAAGGCCAAGTCCACCCTGCAGTGGTTAGGTTCTGGAGTGGCCATCACAGTCTCATGACCTCATTACCATTAAGCCACTTTGGGGAGCTCTCAAACGTGCAGTTTGTGCAAGACAACCCGAGAACTGACGGGACCTGGAGGCTTTTTGCTTCGACGAATGGATAGCTTTATCACCTAAAAAAAATAAAGGGTCTTGTCCACAACTATCACAAAAGACCGCAAGCTGTCATTTATGCTAAAGAGGGCAATAGACAGTATTAAGAACTAAGGGTAGGCAGACTTTTGGACAGTAACCGTTGCAGTATTTTCTTTATTGCTATGTTCCGTTTAATGATTGTGCTATTCTGTGATGCCTTATAGTTTAATTTGAATCCCATTAGACATAAAAAAAAATGTGTTTTGCCTGATCACTCATGTTCTCTGTAATGAATGGTAAACATGTAACAAATTCTGCAGGGGTATGTTAATTTATTACCAGTACTGTACACATTAATACATCACACAATCACTTACATGCTATTGTCTCTTTTATCAGAGTGGTGCCACTGACACACAGGGGCATTTGCACTCTGCTAATCCAGCCTGGCTGTAGATACAGGATAAGCCTGTTGTTTCAATCAGTCAAAAGTGTCGTGGCTGTTTCATTATTACATCTGTGCTTTAAAGCTTTCGATGTTCTATTGTGTTTAATCTGTTACTGGGTGATGCCATTTGCTTTGTAACATTTGTGAATGAATGCCCACAGACAATGCTTTTCTCCCTTCTTTGTTTGTCTCCCACTAGTCTCATTGACAGACGAGGCTTTATCCAATCGGACACACCGCAGCTGGCACCACCAACCAATGGAATCACTATGTACGGCGCCACCCAGTCTCAGCAGAGCCACATGGTAAGACACTGACCTGACTCTGTCATTTCTCCAGGATACTACAGTCAGGTTGTTAATTTTGTAGAAGTAAAAATGCAGACTGAATGGTCACGAGTAGTCTGCATGTTTGTAGTTGCTCAGAGTGTTGAGAGACCTTGGGCCATATTCACAAAGCTTCCGAGTACAGAAATTCTAAGAAAAGTCTAAGAATGGTAAAGTTTTTCCCCTTACAGACTAAATACTGGTTAAGATAAAAGTTATTCACAAAGCATCTTAGCACTCACAAGAGTGCCTCCTTAGGTGAAAAACTGTGTAGAGAGAGAATAGAGATCACACAAGGTACTTGAATTACTTGAATTTTGAGGAGAAAAAAAAAAAATCAAGTACTGGAATACCTCGAAAGTCGCCTATTTTTAAACGAAGTGCTTAAAAAGTTCTTGAAATTCAAAAGAACCACATAACCCTGTCTTATATTTTGACTAAAGTCATCATATCAATGTAATTAAATTGCACAGAATCAGAAATTGCTCAGCTTTTTCCTTTTAATTTTGTCTTGCACTACTTGGCACGACTGCAGCGCTTTTCCTCTCCCTTCCTCCTTGCTTTGATGATGTCCCACCCGACATTTATTTGTACTTTGCTCCACTCTTAGAACCCTGACACAAGCAGTAGGCCTATGTTGGCATGGCTAAACTTAACAGTACTCAACTTTATGAGCCAACTTTTCACTGTGATTTGTTTTCTTCTCTCTTCAACGGTGCGCCATTGTGAAAGCTCCGCTAAAATCTGAAAGTGAAACTTATGATCTAGCTGGCATTATTTCCTTGCGCTACTTTCAGATTGTTCTCTGACATTTAAATTTTTGTTGAGGAATTTATTTTATTTGCTGAGTTAAGACCCTGAAGATGGGGGGGGGGGGGGCTTGAAAAAGTAATTTAAAGTCCTTGAATTTCATTTTGTGATGTCTTAATGAACTCTGTTTTAAGAGGTTTAAGAGTTTCATAGAGGAGAAAATAGCAGAAAGACAAAAAGGTAGGAGGAAAAAAAAACTCAAAACGCTGAATGACACTGAGTTAATGAAACACTACAGATTAGATGTGCAGAGATGTGCTCACGTCTCTCACCCAACGCAATAACGCCAGAAATGAAAGTGATCTCTTCACCAGGATATATGGCAACTAGAAACATGCAACAGTGCAGCAGCGATGACTTCATATTGTGATGCAAATCATTTAATTTCCACTTGATGTCTACACCTTTCAGGCTCAACCAATCACACCTTTTTAAAACAATGCATCCACACCTCATCACTTAGTAAAAGTTTCTGTCCTTTCCTTGCTCAGAGGGGTCGTAAGAACTTTCCTAAATCACTCCTAAGCTAGGACTCCTTGGTAGAATGTTTTTAGGCCAAGTTAAGAGCTCTCTGAGAGTGTTCTCAGACTGTTAGTGAATATGGCCCCAGAAGAGGGCAGGTCACTTGATGGATGATATTTTAGGTATAGAAGAAGCATTGAATAAAGGGACTGAATATTTCTGCATCTGGCTCTTCTCTGTTCTCAAAAGCTTACTGATACTGGCTCACAGTTAACATGTTGAAATAATAATCCTGAGGATTTCAGTCCAGGTGATTTTACAAAGTGAAAGTGATTTAACATTAAGAAGTATTCTCAGTCGTCTACATTCACCGGTCCCTAGCTGCATGGCTGCACTACTGTTTGGCCCAGCCTCATGCAGACCATACTGTGACTCCTACAGGGCCAGACCTTGGTCAACATGACTCACAGAGACAAAGTACCTTTCACAGCAGCCGGTCTGACAGATCTCCAGCTGTTGTCTTATGTTCATTTGCCAAAAACAGAAAATCATCTCTCACAAATTGAGGCAGATGAACTTAGCCCCTTGTCACTATGATGAATCTAAACTACAGACACCATGGCTCATATTATTTTGTGTTTATTTGTAATGGTAAACATATGCTATTGGTTTTAGGTCTGGCTGAGATAATACGGCCTAGACAGAGAAGGTAAAGGCCAGATAAGGTCAAACTATTTCAAACAGCAGTTTCACTTAATTCTCAATGTTCGGCAGATTCACAAACCAGCTGCATCCTCCTCTCTCTATCCAGACCTGGGAAAGCAAACCCAGTTAGTCTTCCTCATCCCACCAGAGTGAAACTGATGAAATTGCTCTGAATTGCAAAGAGCGAGTCGGTGATGTTTTTAATTTTGCATGTGTCGCTCCATGTCGTCTGTAAATTAGGTCAGCAGTAACAAGGAAGGGGCCTGTGTGTGTGTGTGTGTGTGTGTGTGTGTGTGTGTGTGTGTGTGTGTGTGTGTGTGTGTGTGTGCGTGTGTGTGTGCGTGTGTGCTGAGTGGCATCGCACTCTGAGCTGTATGAATTAACTCTAATTTCAGTCACTCTCCTGTCTTACAGTCTGCTTATCAGTCAGAATACTGTATGAATGCCTGTCACAATAATTGCTTTATCAACTTATCACATTGCCTGTTGTGTTAAGAATGTCACCAACATTTTAGCCCACTTGATGCTAACAAACACAGCAGGGTTTCCCCAACTATTATGTGACTTGGGTGCAGCGATTCTCCCTTTTTTTTTTCTCTCTCCACCGAGTCTGAAGAAAAATAAAACAACACTTCAAAGATAACAGTATAGCTTACTGGTAGGTTAAACTGGAGCTACACTTTTGGAGTGGAAGACGTACAGCCCTGATAGTCTGTAGCTTGCCAACTCCCAGCAATGAGCCAAAAGGCTGTCGTTTGTTGTCTGTACCCTCCAACAACTTCATCCTCCAGTCTGTAAATCCACCAGCAATCGCACGGCTCCCAGGCCGTCCATCCCCGGGACCTGACTGCAGCACAACGGCTGGATTATGGAGGTAACTGCAGTGTTCTGGAGCCTCACTGTTATCATTTTGTAAGTGGACGTAAAGTGGTCTCAAAATGCCAATAATATTGTTTATCGCAGTTATTTCTAGGACGATATATCGTCCGGCAAAAGTCGTTATTGTGACAGGCCTAACTGTATGAATGATTACAGGTTTCCTCATCATGCTGATAATCCAGGTCTTGCAGTGCGCCCAAGAAAAACAATGAGCAGGAATCAGAGAGAGATAATACATAATGCATTACCATTTTGTACAAAGACATAATCTCACAAAGTGAAAGTACACAACAGTCAGTAAAGAGACATCTCCTGTTGTGTTAAACTGTTTCTTACAGTCTTGGAGGAGAATAGCTGGTGTTGTGAAGAGGACATTGTACTGACCTCACTGACCGGTTTGCCTGAATAGAAGCAACAAGTCTACTGTTGTTCAGTTCAGCCATTAACCTCGCACATAACATGCCGGATTTAAGGCCTATTCACACACACATCTACTGAACGTCTTTCACTGGTGCCCTCCCTCTGTGCCACAGTCGTCCTGTTGTTCTCATCCATAGTCAACCTCCTCCTGTCAGTTCTCATTGAGATGTCGAACGTGAATGTCATCTGTCTTCAGGTCCTAAATGTGTGGACGACTTGTAATGGGCTGAGAGCCATAGGAACATTCCCTTACGTTAGCACATTCAGAAATAACTGCCATCTGTTTTCTGTAGCGCTCATGATTAGCAGCCAGAGTTGTCCTATTGTGCCGGCTGCTGGCCATTTATCAGCACACTGATACAGAGTCAGCTGTTTACTTAAAGTCCATTTGTTAAACTCAGTAACATGCCACAATGCTAACACATCAGGAGTGACTATTCTTGAGTATTCTTGTCTTCATCCCCCCACGCCTACTGATGCAACTCACTGCACTGCTTTGTTTGCCTTAAAAATCCAGTGCGGGCTAGACCACTCATTTCAGGTCCACGTTGTATTTCGACATCAAGTAGTTTTCGAGAGGCTGCTGCTGGCTTGTTTTAGTAAATCCGTTCAAGCCACTGTGAGTAAAAGTCTCCCATCATTTTTGTCTGTTTACTACAGAGGTGTGTGGGTGGGTGCTATTTGAGAAAAGTGTGTGAATGTACATGAAGTGTGTGTGAGAGAGATAGAGGTGACAAAGAGATGGAAGAGAAGTGAATTGTAAAATAGAAATGTATTGTACTTGATTCAGACTTTTAGCTGTTTAGCCTTAAAATGTAAGCCTAAACTGACTGTGTGAAAAACACAGTACAGTGGGTCAGCCATTTTTATCTTGGAATCTTTTGACATCAACTTATGACGAGGAGAGTCATCATCAGTAGACTGTGAATCCGACATGTCACATTAGATAAGTTAAATAAGTGTTTGCATCGGACTAGTATTACCCAAGCGACAACCTCCAGGGCTGAAGAATGATGCCAATGCAGAAGTGCCAAAAACTGCAGTTCCTTGAATGGCCACTTGAGGCTGGCTTGGAAAGCGACACCCACATTAAAACGACCAACTTTACAGTAGAAATAAACATGTTTACAGCGTGGTACAAAAAAACGGTTTGGTCTCTATAGCTTATTTCAACATCTATGACAACTGTATGGGGGGAGAGTTTTTATATAACTCACTCGTTTACATTTTATAAAGGTTACACATAAATAAGGGCGGGGCCGCTTTGCGTGACAGTCAGTTTCACCCCTCGCTCCTAAACAGCACCACTCTTTTGTCCAAATATGGTAACATCTGGCTCCAAAAGACCAAGATGGCAACGGCCAAAAGGCTGAACTTGACACTTCAAAATGGAAGTCCACAAACCAATGGGTGATGTCATGGTGGCTAAGTGTATTATTTTGAACAGTCTATGATATTACCTGGGGACCTCTAGTTATTTGTGACAATTGCGGAGGTTGCTAAATCCCAAATCTGCCATGTCCGTACTTTGTCAAGTAAAAATTCCACTGCAAATAACCTACCATATTTTGCCAAACACTGACATATTGATATAGTAGTCCTGTGTGTATTGGCATCTCCTTGATTTGGAATCATAGTTTGGATTTTTGTTTTCTCCGTGCCTCTTTTCCTACCTCTTTACCCGTAAGCAATTATGGAGGCTGCTTTGGCAATGATAAATTAAAGTTTTGATAGCATTTTGGGTGCAGGAGGCTCATCTTGCTAAACAGCATGGAGACACATTTGCACAAGAAGATAGCTCAAATCCATCAGAAGAGTGAAATCTTGAAAGATGATGAGATGGATGACGTGCGACAATGTGTGGCAGAATCGGTTCTGTTTGTTCAACCCACATTTAAAACAGGAGGTTGACAGCATACATCACTGCTACTGGTGCTGTGTAGGGTTTCTGTGTTGTGTAAAGTGGAGTTGAAAATGACTGTGCGCATCATATCTTGGGGATTATGTCAGTAAATCCGAGTAAAACACAGACTTTGTTTATCCTGTGTGAATGCCCTGCAGAAAACACAGATAGAGACAGATAGATAACTTAACACCCCCTCAAAATCTTCTTAAGCATCTATTTAACTTCTCACCTGGCTGCAGTGATGTACAGGTGTACACCAGGACCCAGTGACATCACTGTTGGCTGTCCAGCGCTGTGATTTAGCTGAATGTTAAAAAATAATGGATAATTGGCGACACACATTTATATCTCCTTACCTATTGTTAATTTGTACTTGTCCCACATCCAGGCTGTGTTTTTATAGCACTGTGTTGGTTAATGCATTTAGGTTGCATTTGCATTTGGACTATGAAAGCCCTGTTTCTTTGTGAGGTACTTTTGTCTGTGATGCAGCTTAAAACGACGGGCCGGTATGGAGAAGCCTTGTAAGTGGTTGCCATGGTAACAGTGTAGCCTCAATAACATACAATCTCCCTTGGTGCACAATTTGATGGACAGCAGTTATCATAGCCTCCAGTTAAAGGGTCAGTTCACCTGAATTACAAAAAAAGTAACACAAAAAAAAAGGGAAAAAAATTGCAGAAATTCTCTGGCTTTAGCTCCTCGAGTGTGAGAACTTGTAGCTTTTCTCTGTTTGAGATCATTGCAAATTGAGTATGTGGGTTTTAGACTGTTGGTTGGACTAAAGATGCAACTTGAAGTCGTCCTCAGGATCTGGAAATACTCAGTTTTTCAATCATTTTTTTGATATTTTCAAGACAAAACAATTCATCCAAAACATTTGAATCAACAGATTAATCAGAAATAATGATTGTTAGCTACAGCCTTATTTACAGATGTGTGTCTGACAATTTTGCTTCCACCTCAGTACAGTGAAGGTGAAACAAATTAGGAGTTCATTTTTTTAACACTATATTTCAATTCTGTGAGCATTCATTTTCATTATAAAGTAGAAGGGCACTCAGAGAATACAGATCTCAGCCAAGGCCAAATGCCCTAACTCACAATGTTAACAAAAGTGGAAAATAATTAGTCTAATGTGGTCTAATGGGCACTTCTCTGGCCCATGCTACACCGTTCCACCAAATTTCATGAAAATCAGGCCAGTAGTGTTACGTTAATTCTGCTGACAAACAGACAAATAAATCAACCAAAAAGAAAACATGACCTCCTCGGCAGAGGTAATTAAACCAGCAATTTCTGCATGGATAGATATTACTGTGAGCTTGTGAGAAAATATGTTGTAATTTGGGCGAACTTGTCCTTTAACCTCATGGTACACAGTTTGCTTTGGCCTTGTAAATATTTCTATTTCTGGCATTGCCTTCCTTCCTTTACACCTTCCTCTGTCTAAGTCTTTTTCCTTTATGAGCTGTGAGCTATTTCTGTGCAACACACACACACACAGTGCAAGTTGATCACCCACCATTTCCTTGTTGATAATTGCACAGTGAGTGATGAGGGACTGACAGCCCACGGCTCAGTTTTCAGTTTCACCACCCCTGTCAGCTGCATGAATGATGGAGTTACAGTCACTGAAAACTTTGTTCCCATAAGAGTTGGATACGATGAATATTCATACTCTGTTTAATCAGTTTTATTAAAGATGAAATATGAACAATGATTCATATTTTTCTTTCTCAGACAAGTTCAACAGCATGTACCACCTAAGTGTCAGCCAAATGGACAGTTTATTATCAGCCACAGCAGACAGCGGTGTGTTGTCAGGAATAACACAGACGGCTGGAATCTCCCAACTTGTTGCTGGATTCAACTATCTCATCGTAAGATGTGTTTAAAGATGGAACATAAATGGTGTCAGCTTTTGTAAATATTTCACTTTGTTGAGCAAGGTCATGTTCATCCTTCTCACGACCTCACAATTATTGAGTTAGTCTGTAATTGTGGCTGGCGGGTAAATTGAAGGACTCCCCCTCTCCAGTTTGACATTTCTGAAAATCTAAATTAAATGCACAAACTGACTGAAAAGCAGGGCTGCAACTAATCATTTTTTTATTTTCAATTAATTATTTGGTCTGATACATCTGATAAAATAGTGAAAAATGTCAATGACAATTGCCAGAGTCAAATATGATGTCCTCAGATTGCTTGTTTTGTCCAACTGACCCTCCAAAAGATATTCACATGATACAGAGGAGCGTTAAAATTGATAAGCTGGAAGAAGGGAATGTTTGGCATTTTTGCCTTGTAAGTGACTTGTTTGATAAATTATCAAAGTTATTGCCATTACAATTTCCACCAGGCGTAAGGCTGGAGGGGATCGTGCGTTTGGTCGTGTGTGTGAGTGAGTGTATGTTTGTCAGCAGCCAATCTCACAAACTACTGGACCAATCAGCTTCATATATTATGTGCACATTTATGACCGTTTGCACAAGGATCTCTGGTAGTTGTTACGATTCGTAATTGTTGAAAACCTGTTTTATTGATTTATTTACACCGTCATTGACTGCTTAGTCCTCACTCAGCTGGTAGAGGCCGTAAGACTTATTGAAATCAGGTCGGCAAAAACAAAAAGTCTTTCCGTCTGTTGCAGAACACATTTTGTCCTTCGTCAAGTCTCAAAAACTGACATCCATAGAAAAGTTTGGTCTCGTTTTGAATCATCTGCAGATTAATTCCATGCCCAATGTGTCATGCCATCTTAACTCTGAGGGAGTTGGGAGGGACAGTTCTACTGGCAACACCACAACGGTGGCTGTGGCTAGGACTGGGTTTTGTCCCATCTGCCGCACGGTGTCAAAGTTAATACCATATACAGTCCAGTCATGAATGGATTGAACAATCAAATGGATAACATGGAGCAAAGATTTGTGCTGTGTTTAAGTTATGAAGATACATTCTTCCTCATTATGACAGGTGTTAGCATGAGAACTCACTCTGCTCTCTGCAACACGCTGCAGCTCCGTCAAAAATAGATACGGCGTGTATTTATGTTAGCTTTTGGGATGCTTCTGAAGTGTGCTGCGCTTGCATCTGCAGTAACAGAATTGTCTTGAGTCGCCATGATCAGCCCAGGTTGCCGCCTGGTGGAAATCTGCACTCTACTGAGAGCATTTTTCTCATTTTTCTATGGATCTACTAAATTAATGGAGTAATCATTTCAGCTTTGCAGGAAAATACTGTATTTTAGACCCATTGCCATTTGTTCTTTCTGTTCTTTTTTTCTCTGGGTACTCCGGCTTCCTCCCACAGTCCAAAGACATGCAGGATAATTGATGACTCTAAATTGCCCATAGATGTGAATGTGAGTGTGAATGGTTGTCTGTCTCTATGTGTTAGCCCGGCGACATGTTCAGGGTGTATCCCACCTCTTGCGGCATGTCAGCTGGGATAGGCTCCAGCCCCCCCTGCGACCCCTAACAGGATAAGCGATTACAGAAAATGAATGAATGCAATGAAATTACTCTCCACCACTAGAGTGATACAACCTGTCTGTGTCATGTTGACTAATGTACACAGCTCAGTCATGAAATCAAAGAATAAATTGTAAATGTGGGATTGAGTTTTTGATGTAAGAAAATTCTCTCTTATCTTTGTTTTATCACCGCCACGCATGAAAAAACAACCAAAACATGGCTTGTGCTGCTTCACTTGCTGTCTGCTATCCAAGGTTAGTCTATCAGCAGTCTATGTACACATTGTTCCTTGTAGTTCTGCGTGTGTGTGTCTGTCTGCCGTGGGGGATGGACAGTGCTGAGTCAGTCTAGCTATGACTGTTTATAAAACAGGCCTGAAAGTAGAAAGAAAGGGACAAAGCGCTGTTTCATTTTTCCCCCCTCGTTATTTGATTTTCTATTCAAGGCTGATGATGTAGCTCTGCTGCGCTAACACGGCTGCGAGAGAAGTTTCAGTCCAATAACCCTCGCTCAAATTGGCCCTCTCAACCACCTGGAGAGAGGCCAAGCTCGTAAAGGTGATAAGTCAAGAGCAGTTGATACGTGCTTCTGATAAGAGGATTGATAATGCTTGGAATCACATCTCTTGTGCTGTCAAAGGTAGCTCAACTTCTGTTTAAATCACATGTGTAATCTGTTCTTTTTAGGTCAGTGAGATTGAGACAGAAAGGTGAGATATCCGGGATGAATCTTTGTGCATCAAATTCCTTGTCAGTCAGACTTTGGGAGTGGTGCGGGATGGATGGAGGCATCAAAGTGCTTATTTGTTTGTATGGCTTTTTAACTCCTCAACCAGAGAATCTTTCATCTTCCACTGGTCTCTAATTTATATGATTGCTCTGTGGTGATTAAGGGTTAACAGGGTTAAAGCTAATCTCCCTGAAGCTAATGTGTGCTATTGATTACGCTCCGTGTCCTAACCCAGTTACTCTGCTCCACTTTCAGACGTGTGATTTCCACTCTAAAGAAAGGCAATAAAGATCAATAGGTCATGAGGCAGTGACTTAATAGTCCTGTGTTTTCATCTCTGTCCGCTGACCTCAGCTCTGTTTTTACTGGGGCGGATGCACGAACTGGTGCAGGTTCTTTGTGTGGCTCTGCGTTCTAACAAGGGTACTAACATCTTTTTCTCTCTCTCTCCCTTATCCAATCACCTGCCCCCTCCTCTGTTGTCTTTCCACATATCCTGTGTGTTGTTTCTTCTTCCCTCCTTCATCTAATTTTCAACACTTGCCTCGCTGTTATTTATTTTTCTATTTCCATCCTTCAACTCTGGCACCTTATCTATCCCTCTTGACTTTCACATCTCCTCCTTTATTCCTTTTCTTCTCCCGCTTTCCGCTGCTTTCTCTCAGTGTGACCAAGACCAGTGCATTCAGAGCACCAAATTCGTTTTACAGGCCGCCGCCACACCCCTCCTCCAGCAGCAGAGCAGCGAGCCAGTCATCCTGACGGCCTCACCTGAAAACGGAGGCTCTCTGCCCGGCCGCACCTCCCTCACCCTGGGCGGCCCATGCACCTCACTCCCCCTCGGCCAGCCCACCCCTCCGACGTCCACCCCTAGCCTCAGCTGCCACGAGACCACGGACATGCTGCCAATCCACGGACACAGCCACACACACAACCACAGCCACCCCCTCCAGGAGCCGGTGGCCCACCACCACTTTCTCACTCCAGAGGAAGTGCCGTCGCCGCCAGGTATGCTCCCCTGCGGCAGCCCCCTGGGTCACAGCCACACTATGCAGGCCGGCTTCTACAACCCAGCCAGCCAGGACTCACTACACGAGGACTCTGTCAGAGGATTGGTAAAGCTCAGCTCTGTCTGACAATGGGATATATACCCACCTCCTCCCTCCTGAAAACATGCATCCAACCCATGAAGCTCTTTTGTGCCACGTTTGGACCAGCTCGCTCTCACCCTGAATTAGTTTTCCTTTCTCTCCTCAGCGGGACGTGAGAACTGAAAAAGGCTGTGGTTTAAATTCAGCTGCTAGAAACTGGGTGGAATAAAATTGAATCGAAGTGAAACCAGTTGTCCTCAGCCAACATCTTGCCAAACCCCTTTGCTGGAACAGGGAAGATGTTTTCTAGCGTGGTGGCCTCTGTGACAACTCAGACATACGCTTCTCTTTTTTTTTTTTGTTTTTTTTTTTTTTACTTCAAGGGAAGCATAATCCGTTAGTTTCTGGAAACGGGACAGGAGGGTTTGTTTTACAAAGTGGCGTATGTCTGTTGGCCATGTCAAGCAAAAACAAGACTTGTTTTGACAGCACATGACATTTTTTGTCAAAATTATGAATCTCTGTCAATGGACCACAGGTCTGACAGTTTTTTTTTTTGTAAAACAAACTTTAGCCTATTTGCCTGTTGCTGATTGGACAGTGTCTTTTGCCTTTTTTTCTTGGACATTCTCAGCAGTGCAATGGTTGATGTCATGTTGCATATCATCCTGCTTTTTCTATGTTAAAAAAAAAAATAAGAGACTGTTGTACTGTTCCATGGTTATTACAAATCTTACAAATTATTATATTTCCTGTGGATATTAATAAAACACCAACTTTTTATCAGATACGATTCCATTAATATTGAGGTTTAGAGGGCATAATGTGTGCTAACATGAGAGTCATGTGGCGATAACATTTCCTTTAAAGTTCATCTTGTGACTGAGGCCTGTAGTCATTAGGCGTAAATGACATTAAAAACAAGCTTGTCTGGATGTTGCTCAACATTTATGAAGACTCACTCTAGGCCATTAAGTTTCCCATTCATCTTTACAGAAGTCCTGGTAAGACCTCAAGCACCAACCTTTGGTGAGAGATGCAGACTAAAACAAGGACTTAGTTTACAGTAATATTTAATTAAACTGATTTGTAGGTGCCTTAAAGGAAAAAGATCTAGAGTTCACTGACAGTGGTCGGTGAAGATGTATGAGAAGTAAAGGTGCTGGTAATAAACATTTAATTGTCTTCTGCCACCTTGTGGTTCAGTAGGAGTACTGCAGTTGACTAGTTTTTTCCCCCCCCTTAACAATAAACTACATTTTACCTAAAATAAATACATCATAAATAAGTACAGACATTACATTCTGATTAGTGTAACGTTAACGTTACAATAACCAATATTCCTTTATTAAAAACAGAATGACTACATGTAATGTTAAAGCGATGTTCTAGACAAGAACTTGCAGAGATCGAGTAAGACTGTCGTTTCCTTCAGCTCTACACAGCATTTTTTAGCTCATGGATTTTCCTTGCCTGTAACTTTACTGTTGGTTCATCCTGTCTCTTCTTATCAGCTGTGTCTCCAGATGCAGTAGGAAGCCAAGAATGGCCGTGCTTGCAGTTATTTTTTTTAATGCCATAATCTCAAGACCACAAGTTAATTATTTAAGCATCCCATGAAAACTTTGTTCCTCATGGTAAAGGGTGTTAATTTGTGCCAGTCTGAAGAGGCCAATTTCTCAAAATAATTTATCACAAGGAAACAAATAGTTTTCTTGAGATCATTGGATAATTATGGAGAACTCAAAAATGAGTGATTCATTTGATCACACCTGATCTTCGTATTCAAGATCACCGTCATGGCTGTTTGGGAACATAGGCATAGATTTCAGGGGGGATGCAGAAGACATATCCCTACAGTAGCAGAGGACTTTTATTTTTATGAAGCAAGACATTACCACTGTAAATTGATGCAGTAGAATTCACAAGAATGAAGGAAATTTGTTTGACACTCATTCTGGGTAAGGACCGTAAACCCCGTTTCATATGTGTTCCCCCCAGTGTTGAAACAAAACCTACGTCCTTGTTAGGGAGGATTCATAAATTAACAGTAACTTTAGGCAGAAATATGTAGTTTTGTCAAATAAGTTGGCTACAGTTGTTAAGATGCATGCTGACATGGCGATCCTGATCTCTGATATACATAAGTAATAACAGGAAATTACCTTTTGTTTTCTCGTAGTCCCAGTTTTCTTGATAATTAACTTCTCGAGATAACAGCATTTCAAAAAAAATTGCTAGCATTGCCATTCTCGGCTTCAGTAGTTTTCCGTTTAACAGCTGATTACATTTTTATTGTTAGTTTGTTTGTTTTTGTTTGTGTTGGGGTTTTTTTCCCACAAAGTTAGCTGGAGCAGAAAGTATAGCATTTAGCTAAAGACCCAATAGTTTTCTCTCTGGAGTTGTTGGAGGGCAAAATAGATAGGACAGTGAATATTAGACTCACATTCATCAGATAGACACTGACATGACACCAAATGAATGCTAAGACTGCTTGTCGTCTGCTGGATATGTAAACTAGCCACTTCTTACCAACACATTAAGCCTATAAACGTTAATGTGAGGCTATCTCACTGTTTTATTTACAACCTGTTACGCTGCCCTCTAGTGGCCAAAAATATACTAATGCAGTTGATGCACAATGATAATAGTAACACATTTATTTGTTATTAAATCATTTATGATACATAGGGAGGATTTTTCATACATATTTTACAACAGTTACAACAGACAATGCAAAAAAAACAAACAAACATTGACATTGGAAAAGAAATATTCCAGATTTTTTTTTCTTGCAGCACTGAGTGGGAGAGCATTGAGACAAGAGATGGTCACAGATGCAGGATTCTACTATATTCTACAGCTTGCATAAAGATTGCAAAATGTCATTCGTTAGGTTATTGAAATAGTTAATATTTAAACAGACCCTGTACTGCACTGTGCTTGAGTTCTGCTGCACCATTACATGTTAAGTTAATGGAAATGTCAAGTGCATGGGACGCTGTCATGTGTTAAAGAATCCTGAGGATTACGACCTTATAGCAGACTGAATTTATAAACTAAAAAGTAGGCATATCCTATTAAATTAAATTAAATTAAATTAAAGTGAAAAATAATTTTAAAAAATTGCAAATGAAAATAATTTTGAACCCACATTAAATGTTTTAATTAAAAAATAGTACTAATTATTTAGTAATGATGAGAACTGTTTCAAAGCTTTTTAAATTAGCTGTACAATAAATTAGTCTTTATTGGGCCTTGCTCCAAAATACTGGAGCCCTTCAGTTTGAGCCACTGTTTGTATTTGCTGACTGTCTTGGCGTTCAAACAAAGCCAAGTGCTTTTTAAGATTTACACATATTTCCTGTTTTATTTATACAGTGCACTAAGGGCGTATCACAGCAGAGATGCACTAGAGACAGTAGAAGAAATGAACCAAGGCAAACCTAACTTGTAGCTGTAAACAGTCATGGTGGCTCACAGCCTGATGCTCCAGCACAGCCTACACTCATGCATCACTTCTCTAACCAGAGCTGGAAACATGGACCATTAATACTCCATGGCAGGGCCTGTCCATGGTCCTTAGTCACCAAAAATGCTAAACTAGCTTAAAATCAGTGACCTGTGGTTGCTGCAAGACTAACCAGACCTGACCTCAGCACAGTTTGCCGTTTTCAGCATCCATTGTCTGGGTCAGTGTGGGTAAGCTAATTTAGCATCGATAACCAGAACACAACAGTGTCTGTAACGCTGGTTTCCGTGTAAGTCGACAGTCCCAGGTCACCACAGTTTCACGTCATTGAGCTCCAGGTCCCCCATAATCTCCAACTGGTCAATGCTGCTCAGGTCTTGCACCCGATGTCTGAACTCAAACAGGTGTGAGCCATTCACTGCCAGCTTGAACTGATGAGGCTGACACAGGATGAGAATCTGACAAAACAGAACACTGAGGAATAGTCAGTCATTACGGACACCGGGAAATAATGATCAACTTGGAAAGTTTTCAAACTGGTTTGATATATACCAGACCGGTATACTGAATTTTACGCATTTGACTCTGCAGTCGCTCTAAAGTGGAACATGGTGATTCCGTGTCCTAGCAGCAAATGAGCGTCAAACTATTACGTTTGCACTCCAGATTGGACTGGATATGTCGGCTTCCTATGTAAGTAACGTTACTTTATGAATAGAAAACCACTTTATATTGCAACAATTGCTGTAAATGACATACAATATAGCCAACAGCAAGTAGCTGAGCTTGTCATTAGCGATAGTCCTTTGCCTCACCAGAAACTTTTGGCTCCCTGTTGGACTCCCTCGAGCCAGCTGACACCTATGTTGGTTTTTGTAGTGAAATAAGGAGGTACTGTGTGGATAATTCTTCGTTTCACCTTCATGAATCAGTCACTCTTAGTCCATTGTGGAATTTTCAAAGCTAGCGACAGAAATAGAAATATAAACAGAGCATCCGACTCTGCCATGTCTCCTCTTGTCACCCCAAAAAACACATGAACTTTCTAGTAAACAAACAAGGTGTGCACAGATACGGCCCTACAATCTTTGCTGAAATTAGATCTCCTTCATGTTGCCTTGCTCGGCTCACAGCCTGTCAGACACTGTTGTCTCTTTTAGTCCGTCATAAACATAATATTATGTTCATCGTAATGTCATATTGATTATTACTAATGCAGCATAAGGTGGATTTAGCATCGTGATACCATCAGCACACGCTGCCGATGGAGGCTACCTTTTCATTTGGCAGAAGGTGTCGAATGACAAGTCGGTGAAGATTCTCAGTCATCCAGGTCATGGTAAGTCCTATATCATAGGCAAAAAAAAAACTCAAGCAAGTCCAGTTGCCTACGATATAGCACTTATGATGTCTAATGACAAGTGTCGTTTCATCCCGTTTGAATCAATCAAACCGGTTTAGGATCGTACACCAGACCGGACCAGCAAACCCAGATGTCGACCCAACTCTAGCAGACAGGAGAAGCCCCTTAAAGTAAACCTTAAAGGTTGTAGGCGGCTCCTACCTCAAAGTACTCCCCTGACGAGAAGGGAAAGAAGGGCAGCTCCCGCTCCTCCTGACCCCAGGATTCACTCAGGTATGAGTTCCTGATGAACAAACCGGACTTCATGCGAGGGTTCAGATGGAGAGCGATGTTCTCTGTCCTGCTGTTGCGGAGGTTCACTGTAAAGCTGGAGGAAGCATGGATTTAAGGTAAATCTTCTTTTGTGTTTATAAGAAATGTTACAGTTAGCAGAGGGAAGAGTGTCAAACATCAGATTGCTGTCATTTGTTATGTGGCGGTAAATGTAATGACTCATCACTTTACCTGTGGGGATACATGCTGACCTGTCCTTTGATTGTGATGTGCTGTCCGGGGCTCAGTCCTTTGAGTATACTGCCTTTGTAAGGGAGGCTCTGGAATGACAATATAACTGTTCATACATTTTATGTGATTATTTTCATTATTGATTAATCTGCTGACTGTTTTCTCAATCAAGCATTTGCTCTATAAAAATAATAAAAAATGCCCAATATTTTTCCCACAGTTCAATGTGATGTTGTCAAATGCTTTTATGCGAATTCCAAGAGGATATCTAGTGTCATGTTAGGGTATTTATACATTCATACATTGCCCAGCCCTTAGTTCTGTACATGGAGTACAAAACACAGTTCAATGGTTCAACCAGACTGATCCCTCTGAGCAACAGTCCAATGAGAATAGAAAAACTCTGCAGTCACTGTTAAAAGAAACTGGACACTTAGCATCAAAATTTGTGCAGATTTATTTAGGAACAGGCTCCTGTTCCAGTGTCAAGTACACAATAATACAACAAGCTTTAGCTTTAGCAAAAAGATATTCTTTAACTTCACAACAGTAATGGAAGGTTTTATATAGTAGGTCTATCAGATGAACATATTGTGGACTGACAAATTACAGTTTAAAACTATTCACTCTAACCGCTGAGCAGACTACAGAGGGCCCAAAGAAAAGAATTAAATATATTTAAATATTTAGAGCCAGATCTCACCGTTGTGTTTCAATAATGATCAAGGGTCACTTGCGCTTTTCTGAAGACTCGTGCTGTTAAACTTCAATTAGTAGCCCGGGCTATTATTTGCTTAATTCACTTAGCTCAACTGTTGTCTATATGGGACAGGCCTTTAATTCCTCTCACACAAAACTGTTGCTCAGCAAAGATGGGAGAAAGTATGAATATTACTTGTATAAAAATTAGGCTTCAAATACCATGTCAATTATGTGCTATGTTGTGACACTTGTTTTACAGCACCTGAGGTTAACAGCCCCGGGCATACAGACACAGCACCACTTCATCCTTTTAAAACAATATTCATAACTTGGATCAAATTTTATGAAAAACACCTTTGACTGTTTAAATCTGAGGACCTTTACGGACTAAAGGAATATGAATAACTTACAGGGTAATCGAGGAACTGACACATATTCTGACTTTATGACCACTTCAGAGAAAGAGTCACCACTTATTTTTTCGTCATGCTGGTAAATGAATTTTGATGAATTCTAGTCTTCTCTGGTGCTCATGGTTTCAGTAAAAAGAAATGAACCGAGCTAACTATGTGTAGCATCTACATACTGACAAATGATTACACATTTACATTTATATGTATATCAAATGTAAAAAAAACATTTGGTGTCTAATTATACTGCTTTTATCTTACTATATAATGACGAAAACTCTGTCAGTGGGTGTGTCTGTGTGTCTATTCCATGTTTTTCTCCTCACTGACTTGGTCAATCCATGTGAAATTTGGCACAGTGGTAGAGGGTCATGGGAGGATGTGAATGAATCAATTATTACATCAATTGGCCAAAGGTGGGCGCTAAAGCAACCGATTGAAATTGCAAACTTTGAATGGGCATATCTCATGGCCTGTATGTCGTAGAGACATGACACTTTGCACAGAGATGCCTCTCCTCATCAGGAACAAATGTGCCTCAAGAACCCATAACTTCCAGTTATATAGATTTTCTGCCATTTTGAATTTTTTGAAAAACACTTAAAATCGATCTCTTCCTAGGAAGTTTGACNCAACTGGGTGGCGCTATAACAACAGAAAAATGCTTAAAAATGGCTAAAATGCGACCGATCGCTGTGGCTCCCCCTGTGGACCAATGTTGTTGTTTTTTTCTAATTTTTGGTATGACTAAGTCATGATATGGTATGCTGTACATAATCACAGAAACTGTCAGTGTGTCATTCTGTCTGTCCGTTTTTCTACTCACTGACGTGGTCAATCTACTGTACTTTCAATAAAGCAATCATTCTATCAAATTCACAAAAACTCTGTCTGAATACATGCTCTGCTCTTCTTAATGGGTTCAGCTGACTATTTAATCTGCAATTTCCTATGACCTGTATCCCAAACACACACCATGTGAAACTGTACGTGGGCAACTGTGCACTCAATGGGTATGGACTAGTCTCTGTTATTGAAGGAAAGACGAAAAACTTCAATGTAACCGGTGATTCCAAACTTTTGAACGGCAGTGTACATTTGAAAGGGGAAATCCACAACACTCTTTTAAAACTTGATTTGACAAACTTTTTTTTTTAAAATGATTTTATTTTATTAATTTGTCAGTTTATTAAACGGGGGGCTACACAGACAAACAATATTACAGAGGGAGAAGTCACACAGGTTAAATACTGTTTATAAAGGACTTCTAACTATAGCTAGTGTGCAGGCCTGTGTGTACCAGTGTGTTTGTGCGCTGTACACGACTGCACGCATTGATGCATAGGTGTAAGTGAAATTATACATGTATGTACACAGTCTGTAGGTATAAATGAATGTAAGAACTGAATCTAAGCTAAAGTCATCCAGTGCTCACATCTTAAGCTGCAGCTTTTGGTTTGGTGGTTTGTTAACATACTATCTATAACCCTTTTCTGCTTATTGCAAACTACTTGTTGATGCCTCTGCAAGTGTCCGATGCTGCAGCAGGGACGGAGCAGGCCTCCTTACAGCTTGCAAAAGTCAGATTTAGGTGCTATATTATGTATATAGGAGGAGGGGGACTATTTAGTGGTGTGAATATTGTGGATTATTAGTTGAAGAATAATTCTGATTCATTATGATTTTTGTTTTACCTTAACAGTTTTGACCATCCTTCCTGCCGTTAATAATAACACTGTAATCATCACGTTATCTGTTAAGATCTTGGTGATCAGCATCATCGCCAAAGGAAGTAAACCAACACAAGAAGTCAGATTCTTATCAACATTTTGGGTGTTTTTGGTTTGTGTTTTACCTCCAAATTAAGTGCTTTAAATAACCTAGACTGTTTACAACCTCTCTGACTGCCTGAGGGCTCACATTTCGTGCCCCGCTGGACTTTGTTGTTCCCAGATCTCATAAATTTCTTGAATAAACCGGAATTTTGCTTTAAATGTCTGAGGGCTACAGTGCACAAACAAAAGGGATCATTGAGGAAATGTGATCCAGTTTTAGTGGCATCACAAGATGCCGGGTACATTTTAGGCACATTAGTTTTTATGTGGATGACGCAAAAGGAAAAACTCACCAAGTCACCTGATTCTGAATATATTGCCTAAAAGAAGGAAAAGCCAAATTTAGAAACAATTAATTAGAAATGTTTACAAAATAAAAACACATCTGACAAGCTTTTGAGGACAAAATAAAGCACACACGTGATGGGAAAGTACTTACTGAGTTTGGGATGTAGCCAATAGCGTGCACCCTGACTTTCCCAGAAATAGAAAACGTGTCGACCCTGTTCAGTGGGATTTTGTGCTTGTATTCCAGCAGGTGGGTGCCATTTACTGCCACCTATGGGCGAAGACAAGTACTTCAGTCACTTATTTGCTTTTCTTAAAGGTACTACACAGGTTCATCCATGCCTACGTCCTTCACAGCATGAGTTCACTGACCTTGAAGACGTCTTCGTGCACCAGGATGATGGTCTCGAAGGGGGCTCCGCGTTTGTAGGGCAGCTGATGGAGCGTTTCCTCTTTGCCCCAGCTCTCCTGCAGCAGGGTGTTACACACCACACAGGGCGAGCCTTTGAAGCGAGGGCTGAAGTGGAGGGCGACGTCAGAGCGCGGCTTGGTGCTGCAGCCGTTCGACAGGTCGATCTGAAACCTGCAGAGAGGATGCACACAGAGGCTGGATTATTAACCGTCAAAGTGGGCAACTGCCCCTGCAAATTCACTTCATGTCAAAGCGTTGGGCTGTTTGCACCTATTCAGTACCATATCAGTGAAGGCAGGTCCTTAGAGAGGCGTCAAAATGTAGGTCTACTAATTGTTTACCCAAAAGAAATCTGACTTAAGGGGCTTTAAAGATCAACAAAACAGTAGGCAAAACTACTGTTACCAAAGTAAAGAAATAATTTTTAAGCTCAATTTGAATATTACATGGTGCATATTGAGTAATGAGGTTGTGTTTAATCAGTCATCTTATTCAAAGTCAGTAGATGTTTTTCATCATGCTCCCAGTTTGGTGAAGCTGCAGGAGCACCACCACAGAAGCTATGCAATGTACTGCTGGGGATGGCGCCAGCAGCAAAATGTGTTTTAGCAACCTAGAAAAGTCCCATCTAAAAAACAATCTATGTAACAGTTTAAGTGTACGCCATATTGAAAGTATTTTCAGCACCATACCTTTTTGTCAGGGCGTGTTCTAACGGGGAATACGTTAGCGGATTCAGTTTCCCATCTATGCTCTCTTCAAAGCTACCAGACAACATTTACAAAAACAGTAATTTTACCTCACTGAACACAGGAACTGCTGGTCTACTGCTGCCTCAAGCAGTTAGTGAGTTTGTGTTATTGTTTGACTTTGGTGAATCTGAACTATTTAAAACTCCAGAGTCGCACAATAACAGAAACAAACTTGCCTATCAAGGCAGTGGTACAGCAGCAGTTCTTGTGTTCAGTGATCTTAAATCAAAGTTCTTCTCAATGGAGTCTGGCTTTTAAGACAGCGATATAGAGGCTTCCCTTTCCTGTCACAAATCACTGTCTGACATTACGGTAAAGTGGTGAAAATATCCTCAATATAACAGATTTAAACTAATTATTTTTTTAGGTGGGACTTTTTTTTAGGTGTTTTGTTGCTGATCCCGTCCACAGCAGTACATTTCTTAGCTTTTGTGTCAGTACTCCTGCCTGCTTCTCCAAACTGCTGGTGTGCCGACTGACGACTACCGTATGTAATACACTGACTATGGACAAGTACCTCGTACAACCCCACTTCAAAAGATCCGGACTATCCCTTTAAAGGCTTGGCCATACTTTCCACATTGACCATACAGCTGTGGTCACGTCAACACACACAGTTCGATTGAATTGTCAGTCTGTGTCAGCCCCTGACAGTGCAAAGGAGGGCTGGGAGGTGAGCGTACTGTCCTACTGCCAACGTCAGGTGGAACTTAAACAATTGACGGTCTGTTTTAGATCCTAGCAGTGAACAGGAAGGCTTGAGTCCATTGGGTGAAACTGAACCTCAACGATGCTGGTGGGTCTAACTTCACAGTGGTGAGGCGGCTGCGTCTGGCTTTAAAGCAGTGTTTTGGATAGGACTGGAGTGTGGAGCAAGAGACTGGAGCATGTGCAGCCAGCAGTCCACATGGTCTCAAAAAATGGACCCCTGAGAACATGGGCGGATGACGAGATTTACGTCACACGGACCAAATAAGATCCTTGCAGGCTTATAGACGCAACTATGAATTGACCTCTGAGAGCACCTTCGGCAAAAGATCACAAACATTTATAATGCTGAAGATTCTTTGATGAACACACGGTTCTGTAGCCAAACCTGACCTCTGACCCCCAGATGGAGGAGTTAAAGTTTAGGTCACAGCTGAGCATACTCATTTTAAATATCTATCTGCAAAACTACACTGAAAAATAATCTAGTTCAACTACGTCAATGAAAGCTGCAGAATAAAGCTATACATCTGAGTTTTAATAAATTCGTTAAATTAAATCCATGACACTCACAGACATTTTCCACTGTGTAAACGTGTTGTTGGGTTATTATGACGGGTTGCCATGAAAAGAAAATCACCAGTGTAGGAACCACTGAAGTAGACACAGCAGGGTCTAAAAGTATTACATGCTCTGGGTTTACCAATTAAATTGATTTAGACATATCCATACAGGTGGCACTTGTTCTGTATATTCCTCTGACTTAATTACATCTCACCTGTCAGCATCTGGGGGCACAGTGCCCTGGATGATGATGATCTCCCCAGGGTGCAGGCCTCCAGGTATGGGCCCTGTGTATGGGATCACCTGAGGTGGAGAGTTGGAGACGTTAAAGCACATGCTGAACACATGCTGCCTGAAAGAAGAGAGCTAAAATAAATAGCAAGAATAACCCGTGTGATATCTCGGATTAGTTTGCGTCCAGTGTGCAGGCCGTTTGTACACAGCTGCTGCTGCACATAGCTGTTCAGCTGCATTATAAGCTACAGGAGGGTCTATTGATCATTGCATGATGGCATCAGAGGGCTGATGTGGATAATAATATTATTAATAATATAATAAGCCTCTTACCGGATTCAGGACAGTGTGTTTCGCATTTGCCACAGACATCGGGCTTCTTGTGTCAGACTACAACATGCAGCTGAGCTGAGAGACAACAGAGTCTGTGGTGTCTGCGGTAAATAGGACCGGTTTGTAGCTCTCCTGCACTACACGGGGATGATGGCAGTGGGCATCTTCTCTCCATCAGCCCCGGACTCCACGCGCATGCGCTAATCCTACCATGTGATCAGGTCCGCTGAGCAACAACGGAGACCCGTTGTCTCTAAGATTATTAAACCTTTATTTCACCAGCAAGGGCAAAACAAAATGAATAATTAAATTAACCGCCTCCTCTCAGGCAAACATGGTGTTCACAAATGCGACATCTGTTAAAATGAAAGGATGAAACGATATTAATTTAATCTCACATATTGTCTGTTCAGTTCAAAAACAGTTTTGTTAAGAATCTAAAGTAAATGCTATAATTTATTAATTTAATTGTAGGGAAATGTTTTTCATTTACGTGCAAAAAGCAGAAATAATTCAATAACAACAACAACAACAACAACAAAACTACTACTACTATCACCACCAGTAGTAATAATAATAATAATAATAATAATAAATAGATAGATAAGTAAATAAACAATTAATTTATAATAATGATAATAATAATTATAATAATAAAACTAAATGGCACTTTCTGTTATTCGACAGGGAAACTACAGCATTTTATTTATTTATTTAATTATTTATTTATTATATATTGTGTGTTTTTATATTTTTGTTTATTTAATATTTATATCATGTGTTAATTTTTATTGTTTCCTTGTAATTCGATGACGCATTTAAATAAATGACATGACTCTCTGGCGCCATCATGTGTTTAGATTTATACATAGTTTCGTTTTTCAGTAAATGAAAGTACAACCCCAGAAGACAGACTCCCAAACAGACTGAAGCTCGGAAGAGACATGGACCCGAGTGAGTATCACTGTTTTACTTTACTTTTCCTTTTGAAAAATGGTAATCATAGCAGATGAATTATAAATGTTAATTTCGGATTTTATTTTGTGTTTCAGAGGCAGCTGTCGCCGTTGGAGTAGGGGCAGGAGCAGGAGCAAGTAAGACTCTGGAGAGCCTTGATATTAGTGTTCAGAGATGGACAGAAATACAAATAAATACCTCTCGTTACAAATACTTGCTCCAATGTATCAAAATTAAAATAGGCCTACAACATACTGGTATGAGCACATGTATTTAATTGAAATACAAATAATCTGTCATTTGGAAAAATACTCTCTATACAAACTGATACTGACATCTTTCAAATACACAAGCTCTTAAAGTATTTTGTTTATTATTTTTTCTGTCAAACAAAATACAAATAACAACATACTCAGCATTTATTAATAACATACTTTAAATACATGTAATTGAAATACTGCCCATCTATGCCTGTTTACTTTTTCAACTCTTAAAATATAGAAAATTAATTTCACATGCTAAACTCAAACCAAACATGATCTAAAATGTTTCTGAACAGTCTCTGCATATATCATGCATGATCCATTTTAAAGTAGCCTGACAAATGAGCACACCAACAATGTTTCCTCTGCTGTGTCATTGTCCACGTGCAGTCGTTGCTGTCCTAGGGATTCCTCTTGTCTTGGGAGTCATAGGTTTCACCTCGGCTGGAATAGCAGCGGGCTCATATGCAGCCGGCATGATGTCATCAGCTGCAATAGCTAATGGAGGAGGAGTGGCAGCAGGAGGTCTGGTGGCTACTTTGCAATCAATAGGTAAACACTGTTACTTGACGTTTTTTGAATCTTGTGGTTTTAACTGTTATATCTTAAAGGTCCAGTGTGTAGGGGGTGTAGTGGTTAGCATTGTCGCCTCACAGCAAAAGGGCTCCTGGTTCAAACCCAGGGTGGGGGGATTGAAGCCCCCCTTCTACAGAGACTGCATGCTCTCCCCATGTCCTCCTCCGGCTTCCTGAATGGTTGTCTGTCTCCATGTGTCAGCCCTGTGATAGTCTGGCAACCTGTCCATGGTGTACCCCAGCTCTCACCCAGTGTCAGCTGGTATAGGCTCCAGTCCCCCCATGACCCCCAACAGAACAGAAAATTACGGAAAATTATTGAATGTGTAGGATTTAGGGGGATTGACAGAAATGGAAATATAATATAATAAGTATAATCATCTGAAAATAAGAATAGCTGTGTTTTCCTTACCTTAGTTTACATCTACATAGGGAGCTGGTCCTTAGTTATGGAGTCTGTCATGTTGTACAGCCATTTTTCTATAGCAGCCCAGAGCAGACAAACCAAACACTTCTCTGGATGGGGCTGTTCACATTTTCGCATTCCACAAGCATACAAGCAACGCTGAAAAAACATTGATTTATTAGTGCAAAACTACCAATTTAAATCACTGGGTCCGTTTGTTTTGGAGAAGACGAGACCTCTGCTGATCATTCAACTCACAGTAAAAACCTCCTGAAGGTTTGGAAGTAATGTGAGCACACATTAGCTGTTGCTGGGCTAGCAATGTGCCCAACAGCGTAGCAGAAACATTGATTTGTTTTGGAGAGGAAGAGACCTCTGCATATAATTTGGCTCCTGGTAAAGACCTCCTAACGTATAACACTGGGGGAATTCTAACCAGCAGAAGTTTTAGCTGTTTGCAATCTACAATCATCACCACTAGGTGTCACTATATCTCCCTTAATCTTACACACTGGGCCTTTAAAGGTGAGATGATCATTGCTTGAGTAATAATAAAAAGGAATCATGTTGGGTAACTTTTAATGTCTTTTAAAGTGCAGCAACATTAAATCCTGCTCAACAGTAGTCAAGTGAAGTCAGGTTTATTTATAGAGCACATTTAAAAAACAATGAGTACTGACAAAAGTGCTTTACATTAACATAACATTGTCAGAATAGAGGAACATTTAAAAAACAATGAGCACTGACGAAAGTGCTTTACATTAACATAACATTGTCAGAATAGAGATTTAAAAAAAATCTTAATATAGTGTAGTTTTCAACAAACTTTTATAAGGAGTTTAGGTATAATTGAATTAGACTACTGTATACACTGTGATGCCAGTGAAGTCACTGTTTCAACTCTCAACAACACTCTCTCAGCTTCTCTGTAGCTCCAGACTTTGATATGAAATCTGTGCAATCTCTCCGTAGGTGCAGCTGGTCTGTCTGGAGCTGCGACCACAGCTGTGTCTGGTGTTGGAGCAGCAGTGGGATGGCTGGTCGGCCACATCCGCAAAAAGGCATAAAGGAACAAGATGGAGCCAAATCTCAGACAACTGAAATGTTTTAGTTTCTGCTTCCAACACGTAAATCCTATCAAGCCCTTCAATACATTGATGGACATGAACAACAGTCCCTGCATACGTCCCTGGATCTGGAGCCTCCTGTGGGAAAGGAGAAGTGGGTTAAGGCCTTTTAACCCGCAGCAGTGGTACTCCTTAGGGATGTGTCTAATCACACTGGCTCTTCTCCTTATACGCTATCAGTTTTACAGCCTCCTGAATTTTAATCCTTGCATTGTGATACATTCAGCTCGTCATTGTCTGGGACTATTGTGATTAGTATTTATTGTGTAATGTGTTTTGTGCAAGAGGTAGAAAACTTACAACTACCAGAATGCACTGCACCACACCAGACCAATAATGCTCCCGCAGGAACACTGCTCAGCCTTGCAGCCAATTTTCCCCAGTGGCCACTTGCAGTATTCTGACTGATGCCCATGATCGTAGACCTCTCGTCCTGAAACACCTCCTCCTTAACAAATCTTGATACTTGGCCACTGCAGCCATGTCAGTAATGATGCTTACCATTGGGTATGTCCACCTGACAACTTGAAGAGAAAATGACCATCTCTAAATTTATCAGGCCATTACTTAAGTTTTTCATTCAATTCTCCACTTTTATTGCAACATTGCAACATAACTGTTGGTAATATAATCACAATTACTGCACACATTATATATTTCTTTTTGCTTATTGTGTTACTTAAGTTAGTGTTTCATTTATTAATAGGTACATTATCTATATTTAGGTAGTAATAGGAAAATTACTTGTAAATTATTTCATTTTGCATTTATAGTAGTTGGTATAGCCTATTGTTTCATTTGTATTTTGTTTCATTTGTATTTTTATGTGTGGTGTTTCAATTGATTCATTGTGTTTCCATGGTTATGAGTTCCTACCTTGTGGGGACAGATATGAGTGATACACCTCGTGCCTAACAGTGAACAGAAGTTGCTGTACCCATAGACATATATACATACATACATATATATGTCAATGGCTGTACCCCTAAGTTGGGATGTGTTAGTAGTACTGTCTTGTAGTGTTGGTAAAATTAAACGAAGAGGAAGAAACCAGAGCCCTTGAATGGAAGGAAAGTTATATTCTACGGCAGTGGAAGAAACAAATGTTGTGGCCCGCTTATCACAGCCCGGAAGAACTGGGGAACACCAACAACCAGGAAAACAGTTAACGTTACAGTAAACATGAACATTAAACATCAAGACATTTTATCCTTAAACCAGCTGAACGTTGTTTTGCAAAAATAGTACATTTTTACGTAAATAATCTCGTGTTTACTTCACTGGCTGTTAATATTGCCCTGTTAGTTACATTTTAAAGGCTGGTGCTTTTATTTTGAAAGTGCACTTCCGGTAGGATAAACACAAAGCTTCATATAGCCTCGCGTCACCAGGCTCTTCAAGCGAAGAGCCAGCCCTGCATTCCAAATCGCATACTTCTACTATATACTCTTAGTATGTACTGCAGCTGCCCTTAAAAAAGTATGTAGTGTAGTATGCAGTATGCATAC